>NW_026889838.1:372500-377130 GCF_033153115.1 Saccostrea echinata
TAGAAAAAAGACATTTACAAAAGATGCCCTGAACTAAAATTTTGACCTTGACTCCTTTCTTCATTCAAGGTCAAATTGAGATAAACACCTCCAAACCAAAACTTTAGAACCTTCTGACATTAGAACTTCAATCTTGGAACATGGAGAGGTGGTACTGAGAAAGGGTGCATGCAAAGAAAATTTTTTACCTTTTTTTATGCCCCGCCATGAATATGGCTGGTGCATAACTGCATATAGTGTTTGTCATGTCCGTCATCCGTCATTTCATCCTTCCGTCTGTCTTTCTGTCAAGCTTTGCGTTTTGCTCTGTTTAAAGTTCCGTTTCAAAGAAACTATCAAACATATTTTTATCAAACTTCATATGCTGATAGATATTAATGAGAGCTATGCAATTGCATCAACATTTTTTGACCTTGACCTTTCCTTTGACCTTGACCTCACTTTCTTAAATTAGTATTTAGTTCAGTTTTCATGAAATCATTCAAGATATTTAAATCAAACTTCATATGCTGATACATACTAATGAGAGCTATTCAACTGCATCAATATTTTTTGATCTTGACCTTTCCTTTAACCTTGACCTCACTTTTCTTAAATTTGTGTCAAAATTCATGAATGGGAATATACACTTAATTTGATCGCCGAAATATGGCTGAAATATTGCCGCCTAGGCATTAAACAATAATAATCAATCATAATCAATCCAAAAGATGATTAGGCTGTTGTGTAAAATGTTGGAGGAGTTCAGGGAACCAGGGTCTTTTTATATATAAAAAACATTTTTCGACCCCCATTTGACCCCCAGGGTGAAAATGAAAATTCCGAAACCTTATTGCACAACTACAGGACACCACCAACCACCTCCCAAAAGATGATTAGGCTACTGTGTAAAATGTAAGAAGAGTTCAGGGAACCAGTGGCTTTTTGCATTAAAAAACGTCATTTTTCGACCCCCATTTGACCCCCAGGGTGAAAATGAAAATTCCGAAACCTTACTGCAACATCTACATGACACCACCAACCACCTCCCAAAACATGATTAGGCTACTGTGTAAAATGTGAGAGGAGTTCAGGAAACCTGGGGCTTTTTGCATTAAAAAAAACATCATTTTTCGAACCCCATTTGACCCCCAGGGTAAAAAATGAAAATTCCGAAACCTTACTGCACATCTACAGGACACCACCAACCATCTCCCAAAAGATGATTAGCCTACTGTGTAAAATGTAAGAGGAAATCAGGGAACCAGGGGCTTTTTGCATAAAAAACGTCATTTTTCTACCCCCATTTGACCCCCAGGGTGAAAATTAAAATTCCGAAACCTTACTGCAACATCTACATGACACCACCAACCACCTCCCAAAACATAATTAGGCTACTGTGTAAAATGTAAGAGGAGTTCAGGGAACCAGGGGCTTTTTGCATAAAAAAACCTCATTTTTCGACCCCCATTTGACCTCCAGGGTAAAAATGAAAATTCCGAAACCTAACTGCACATCTACAGGACACCACTAACAATCTCCCAAACGATGATTAGGCTACTGTGTAAAATGTAAGAGAAGTTCAGGGAACCAGGGGCTTTTTGCATAAACCAGAAGTCTCTGACGAGACTGTAGCTCTACTGGTTGTATTTATAAAGGAAAATAAAAGTAGCACTTGGACTTGAAACTTTGCAACAGCAATAAATAGAACTAGATGCTTTCATGAGACAGTAATACCCGCACTAAGGTGTTTGCCTCTAAATGCACACTCCTTCATATTGGGCTTACCAAGGTAAAACGTGCAAATAATTCTATAATTTACACAGTACATGTATTCGTCAAATCGAGCATAAAATGCTCAGGTGACCATGTGACCCATGAACCTCTAATACGCATTTCATATACTTAATTCATTACCAGTCTGAAATAACAGAATTTATATAATTAATAATGTAAATTAGGTTTTGATGAGGGGGGGGGGGGATATAAATTTTTGGCCCATAATTGGAACTTTTTAAATTTATTTTTTCAACAACAAATAATATCATTTTAGTACAAAGCGTTTTTGATGAATTTATCAAAATGTGCACCTCCTTTAAAAGCCATACCCAATCAATTTTGTCACCCCCCCCCCCCCCCCCAACACACATACACAATTTGCCTGTTTTTGGAAATAGGCCTAGATGGCAAAGTTATGTTAAAACATCGTTTGTTATGATAATTTAAAATTTGTTCTTGTACTGTAAATGTATGTGAACACCTTATTGAAAATTTCTACATCACATTGGGCTTGCGTCACCCTACCAGTACTCTAGTACTAGTTTTACCATTATCATTTTTAGATTGCACATGCCATGTGACATGGTGCAGTGTTACATGTATATCAGTGGAAATTAATTCATATTTGTGTTTTAATTGGATTATATTTCATGAAGTTGACAGGACCTATGACAGTCGGTAAGTACAAGTTTAAGTATAGATTGGGGTAAAATAAACCGAAATGCAAATGGTTAGGTTAAAGTTTAAAGAGGATCAAAGATCATCAGCAATCTCCTATGCAGAGTTGTCGTTCGTTTCTCTCTCAGACACTGAATGTATGAGCCGATGGTAGAGAGTGGATCATCGGATGCCACAATAGACGAATCTCACATTCTGAAGAGTTATCTCCCGTTGTCGACATTACATTCAGTTACAGGCACAGATCCGGGATTTTTTTTCCGGGGGGAGGGGGGGTCCACACCTCGGTCCAAAAAAATTCCAGCCCAGAATTTCCTGAGGAGCAAAAAAAAAAAAACAAACAAACAAACAAAATAAAAACAATGATGGTGGGGTCCATGTTTTTAAAGGGGGAGGGCATCCAAAGTCATTTTTTATTTGCTTCTGTAAATCAGTATATAGTCCTATTTAAATAACTCTGCAAGTTCGGGGGGGGGGGGGGGGGGGGGGGCAATCTCCCTAGCCGCTCCCTGTCCCTGAAATGACAAATGATCATGTGACTCCTAAATAGTAGAAAACTTTTCCATTTGACTATACATAATTTTGTTATGTTCCCCAAACGAAGTTTGGGAACATATTGTTTTTACTCTGTTTCTTATTATTATTATTATTAAGTCTTCCGTTCACAACGGAAGACTTATAGTGTTTGTATTGTTTCTTTTTTTTATTATTAAGTCTTCCGTTCACAACGGAAGACTTATAGTGATTGTATTGTTTCTTTTTATTATTATTATTATTATTATTATTCCTCCCAAATTTTGTGAGCGCGATTACTCAGAGATGGTTGGATAGATTTTCACAATTTTTCACATGATAGTAGGCTGATATATGAAGTTTATATAAAATTCCGTTTTTTGAAAAATTCACTTCCGGTCCGAAGTTACGGTCGAATTTCCAATTTTTAAATGGACTTTTGTCCGGAATTTTTCTCGGAAACGGTTTGAGGTAAAGATGTGAAATTTACAGGAGTATTAGATCATGACATTGTCTTTGTTTCGAAGTTGTTTTCGTGTGTTTCCGGTACTTCCTGTCCGAACCGGAAGTGAACTTGTGTTTGGTCAATTTTCAACTTTTTTGTTTTTTAATATTTTTTCAAGATATTATTATGTATAACAGAGGTTATTCTACAAATACTAAATATATAATTTGTTTTGAAATCAGATTCCACATTTTGCAGATTTTCGGTACCCTCATTTTCCCTATTTACCTAGTGTGTAGACAATGGGCAAAGAAAGATAACTCTGACTTGTAAGTGAGAATAGAACTTTCGAGATAAAGGCGGAAATAGTATCGATGACGTTAGAGACATATACACTCTCCATATCAAAATATTTAGACGTTCTATATTCACTCTTCAAAATTTAAGAGGACGTTGGTTACCGCTTCCAGTGCATGTAAAGTTTGAGGTTGCCAGTGTAGTGTAAGTCTGTATTGACAGTTAGTTAATTTACACATGAATTTATCTAAAAAAATTAATATATATATATGCTAGGTAGCTAATTCAAGTAAATATATTATAAGCACTGAATATACATTTATAGTGATGGACAGGCATGCAGTTTTATCTATTTCGTATATTAAGTTCAGAATACGATAGTTATAAGCCTTCTATAATGCAGACGATTTATTATTCTCTATGATCTGAATGCGAAATTATCCCGATTTCCGAGTTTTACTTTCGATATTAAAAAATATTACATACACTCAAAAAGGAATTAAGCGATAGAAAATTGTAATACAGTACTGTTTTAAAGCCTTTATAAATAAATTGATATCTGCCACTGAAAAGAAAGAAAATCAATCTATAGATTAGATTTGGTTATTACATATATATTTGATAAAAGGTTAAATTATTTATGACACATGATCTATACTCTATATACCCAAGGAATTATAAAAGATGTGAAAAGGCGATTCTTGGATTCTTGTGAAATACTCAAAGAGTTAAAGAGTGTGTGAAATAATGGTACGCTATATGTTTCTTTTGAAAAAAAAAAAAAAAACATGATAAAAAATTGTACAAGTCTGTTGATATGTGGGATAAGTATATCTGAATGAACACAATTTTATGCAATGATATATAATCATGTACATGCAACTGACGTCCGTACTTTTCCTTGTAATTCATAAAATTATCTAATTCCTTTGAAGCCCC